>NC_081396.1:14664883-14674883 GCF_030684315.1 Stegostoma tigrinum | reverse complement strand
CTGGGATGCTTCGACGGGCGGTGTGGACTTAGTGGGCTGAAGGGCCTGTTTCCACACTGTAGGTAATCTCATCTCTGATCATGCGCCTCTGTCTCAGTTCTGTCACAATTACATTGAGACTTACCCTTCGTATTGGCCCTCTAATAATGCGGCACTTCCTCAAAACTGACCATACAGAATTGAGTCGCTGCCTCAGCATTGACCGCTTGACAACGAGCCACTGGTTCTGAATAGAGCTGCAATACCTCAGTCCTGACCCTCCATTCATGGGGCATGCCTTGAATTCTGACACCTGCATAATGAGGCACTGCCTCTGACAGCAATGCACTCCCTCAGTTCTGACCCACTCAGCACTGAAGATCTAACAGTGCTTCAATATATCAGTGTTGATCCTATGAGAATGAGGCAGGCAGTCAGTGCTGAGCCTCTGATAGAGCTGCATAAAGCTCATTCCTGATGAGTTAAACATGTGCATACCCTCAATTCTGACACTGAGGCACTGCCTCAGAATGGACCATCTGACAATGATGCAATACCTCAGTTCTGACCCTCTGACAGTTCTGCAACACCTCAATCCGCACCCTTCAATCAGTAGGCACTCCCTCAATTATGAGCCCTTTGTGGGCTCGTTCTGTGGCAATACCTCATTGCTTCAGTGTCAGTGCTGAGAGAGGGCCTTTTTATTCACTCATCAGTACCTAAGGCACTGGCTAATTGTCAGCAGCTCAGTTCTGAGGCAGCGTCTCTTTGACAGAGTGTCAGCACCAAGGCAGACCCTCACTGTTATGGTGTCAGAATTAAAAGATTGCCATTTAGAGGGTCTAAGAAGTGGTGTTTCAGATTAGTCAGAGGGTTTAGACTGAGGCATTTCAGATCAGTCAGAGCGTGCCTCATTTTAATGCAGTAAGACTTGAGAGAATGCCTCATTGTGAGAGGGTCAGAACCAAGTCAGTGCCTCATTATTACACACAGTCCAAAGATGTCAGTAGCTCTGTTATAAGGTGATACCTCAATGAAGGATCATTCTTGAGTGTGTGCCTCATTGTTCATGTGTCAGTACAGAAGGAGTGCCTCAAAACTGGGGAGAGCCAAGTAATTAGAGATTTGGTGCTGAGGTCAGTGCCTCATTGTTACAGGGTAAGTTCTGAGGCAGGCTCACATTGCTAGAGGGTTAGTTCTGAGTGAGTATATTACTTGCACACAGTAAATACTGAGTCAGTACCTCAATGCATTGGGTTCAGAGTTGATGGAGTACAACATGATCAGAAGTTCAGTCCTGAACGATTGCAGCTCTGTCAGAGGGTCAGAACTGAGGGGGCAGTGCTTTACTGTCAGCGGATCAGTTCTGACACAGTACCTCATTGCTGGAGGATCAGATCTGAATGAGTACCACATTGTCAGAAGGTCAGTACTCAGCCAGTGCCTCAAACAGAGAGTACCCATGCAAATAAGCAGTAAAAACACCCATGTAAATTAAATCTTAAAACACAGAGGATCCTGCAAACAAACCCTAAAACAGAGAGCCTCCTGGAAATAAACCCCAAAACACAGAATGCTCTGCAAATAAATTCAAAAACACAGATGGCACTGTAATTAGACCATAAGACACGGAGTTCATTGTTTCAGGGTTTTTTTTAAACAAAGACCCAACCGTAACAAAACCATGAAATGAAGATCCTCCTGTAAATAAATGCTAAAGCCTAGAGCTCACTGGAAATAAATCCTAAACTACACTGCTCACTGTAAATAAACCAGACAGCCTTCTGCAAATAAACCTTAGAATACAGCCTTTCTATGTAAATCTTAAATCACAGAGCTCTTTGTAAATAACCCTAAAACACAAGCCTCATTGTAAATAAACCCGAAAACAGAGAACTCCCCCCCGCCAGTGTATAAGCACTGCAACACAGAGCCCCCTGCAAATAAGCCATAAAGCACAGATCTAGCCTGTAAATTAAGTCAAAAACATACAGGACACTGTAAAACACAGAGACCCCTACAATTGTACACTCAAACACACAGACCCCTTTAAAAAGAACTCGAACACACATCCCCCAGGAAGTAGACAGGAAAAGACACGGCTGAATAAAGCCGAAGACACAGCGCACCTCTTCACGCACCCGAATACTGAGCCGACCTGTGAACTATCTGTAAGGCAGGGCCCTTCACAAATAAACCCTAAAAGACAGAGCTCGCGATAAATAAAGAGCGCCCTGTAAATAAACCCTAAAACACTGAGTAAAAACCCAAAAAAACTGCGGATGTTGGAAATCAGAAAAAAAATACAAAGTTGCTGCAAAAGCTCAGCAGGTCTGGCGGCATTTGTCAGTTGAAAAACAGAGCTAACCGGTTCCGGTTCGGTGACCCTTCCACAGATTCTCCCTCAGTTCTGCTGGGCTTTTCCAGAAACTTTGTTTTTGTTCCTGATTTGCAGCATCCGCAGTTATTTCAGTTTTCAATTCACCAGGCAGTCAGTAACATCAAATGGTTGTGTATCACATATTTACCAGTCAGACTCAAACACGCCAAACTCGTTCGCTCACGTGGTCTGAGAGAACAAGGTGTTGAGCCGGATGAACACAGCAGGCCCAGCAGCAGGAAGGCTGACGGTTCGGGCCTAGACCCTTCTTCAGAAAAGTGGTCACTTGTTAATCTTGTAACCTTTGCCCCTGAATGTCCTGTGGTCTGCCCTGTTTACTCATATCGGTTAGCACTTAACAAGGCTTCCGGAGGCTGGCTGGTGTGTCTTTAGTGATACAGGGCTCATCGCCTTCAAATATCCTTTTGTGTGGTTTTTCTGTGACATTATATCATAAGCCTCTTTACTGTTGCACGAAAGGTCCTCTTGACCGAAGCACCCACAGCGCTCCATGTGACCACTATCGCGCTCTCATTCATTCATAACTTTACTGACCACTCACTAGGGTCCTCTGTTTACTGTGAGCGCATTTCATTCATTCATTCATAAAATTGCGATCTTGCCATACTTTTCACTAATAAAGGGAGACTATAAATTAAAATGTTCCTTCCACGCATTACTGCCTTTTCACAGTTTGAACTCGTGTTGCTGACAGTGTCCAAACCTGTGTCTACATCAGAGTCAATCCCTGACTATGTTAATTTTCTAATCTATTCAGAACAATATCATCGTGTCACCCGAAACTATGAATAATTATAATATTAATCAGCCCTCAACAAACGTCTCCCAGGACTTGAATAGCTGGCGGGACATCAAACAAGTTTCTGCTTTACCACATCTCTGTTAGATACATATTGACGAGGGCCCGCGATCACTTTCAGAAAGTTCCTACTCTCTCTCAAAACAGCTCTTCCGTGAAATTGAGTGAGAAGAATGAGAAGGTCGGCAATAGTGAAATCTCAAGTCCCGGCCGCGGTAATCAGGCCACTGACCTTTCTGCTGTCATCAACTGATTGTCAGCCCAATCAAATCACATCGGGTTGATAACCTTTCTGGTGTCGTCTAATTTTAAAAAAATAAAAAGGATCCACACCAGTCATTGCCCTATTTCAAATACCTCAGTCCTGTCCCTGTAAGAGCCCTCAATCCTGACCCGATTGGCAGTCAGACAACACTGCACGTCTACGGTACTGACCCTCTGACCATGAGGTACTCTCACAATGAGATGTTATTGTATAACATCCCATTGATTTCTATACTTCTACAAATTAAAGTCTTTTATCTGCCTACGCACAGGGATGCAGGCACTGCCCTGAAGCTTCCTGCCCAGCTAGGAATTCAGTGTAAAACTTTTGTAACTCTTTGTCTTCCCACACATCGGTATGCAGACACTGTCTGAAGCTTCCTGACTGAATACAATTAGAATTAAACTGTCAAATAGGGTTCGGTGGGGAACATTTGTAAAGGTGTGAAACTTCTAAAGCATGCAATTTCTGTCGCTGACAAAGGGGCCAGGGCACTGAATTTGTGATTTCAAGTTGCCAGTGTGTCTGGTTAGAACAATCTGTCCGGATAACAACTTGAAATCGCCTCATGCCATCAGCAGCCACTTCAAGAGCAATCGATACTATATCCTGTGAAAATGGGAACTGCAGATGCTGGAGAATCCAAGATAATAAAATGCGAGGCTGGACGAACACAGCAAGTCCAGCAGCATCCTGAGATGTGCTGTGTTCATCCAGCCTCACATTTTATTATCTTCGGGACTACATCCTGGTCTTTCACGTTCTTGATGTAATAATTGTTTGGTATCCTGTCTTTGTCTGTTGTAGTAATTATTTTAGGTATCATGTCATTGTAAAATGTGTAATTATTTTATGTATCATGTATTTTGTAAAGTATGAAGAGCGGGGACTGTCCGCTGCTCGGGGAGAATTACCTGCGAGACTCTGCGCTCTGTGCCGGGTTAAGTACTGTGATTCTCCACAGCTTGTACTTGCTTGGTAATAAAAGGATTCGTGTTTTCCTAAACAGGTCAGTGTCTTGTTATTGCAACAAATCCGTGAGGGTCTCCGAAAACGAACATGACAACAGTACTGATTCGCTGACAGTGAGGTCCTCCATCAGTACTGACCCTCTGACAATGAAGTGCTCCCTCAGTACTGACCCTCTGACAGTGAGGTTCTCCCTCAGTCCTGACCCTCTGACAGTGAGGTTCTCCCTCAGTAGTGACCCTCTGACAGTGAGGTTCTCCCTCAGTAGTGACCCTCTGACAGTGAGGTTCTCCCTCAGTACTGATTCTCTGACAGTGAGGTACTGCCTCGGTACTGACCCTCTGACAGTGAGGTACTCCCTCAGTACTGATTGTCTGACAGTGAGGAACTCCCTCAATGCTGACCCTCTGACGGTGAGGTACCCCCTCAGTACTGACCCTCTGACAGTGAGGTGCTCTCTCACTCCAGTACTCTCACAGTGCTGCAATAACCATCATCCAATGGTACTCCCTCAAATCTGACTCTTTGACAAAGAGGCCCTGCCTCAGAACTGACTTGCTGACTGAGGTACTAACTCAATCCGACTAATTCGCAGCGCTGCAGTGGGAGCTGTGTTTTTTCATGTTGATTTGCAGTGGGCCTTCTGTTTTAGGCTTTATTAACTGGAGGTCCTGTGTTTTGGGGTTTGTTTACAGTCGCCTCTGCGAGTTTATTTGCAGGAGGCTTAGTTTAAGGGAGGATTTGCAGGGGGCACTGTGTTTCAGGATTTATTTTCTTGGAGCTCTATGTTTTACACTTTATTTACAGGGACTCTGGCTTTTATGGTTTCTTTTACATTTTATTTCCTGAATGACCCTTCTTAGGATTTATTTAAAGGGGTGTCTGTGCTTGAGAGCATATTTACAGGGTTAACAAGGTGTAGAGCTGGATAAACACAGCAGGCCAAGCAGCAGCAAATGAGCAGGAAGGCTGGCGTTTTGGGCGAGACCCTTCTTCAGAAATGGTAGGGGGAGGGGGATCTGAAATAAATAGGGAGAGGGGGGAGGCAGACAGAAAATGGATGGAGGAGAAGATCGGTGGAGAGGAGACAGACAAGCCAAAGAGGCAGGGATGGAGCCAGTAAAGGTGAATGTAGGTGGGAGTTAGGGAGGAGATAGGTCAGTCCAGGGAGGATGGACAGGCCAAGGGGGCAGGATGAGGTTAGTAGGTAGGAGATGGGGCTGGGTTTTGAGGTGGGAGGAATGACAGGTTAGGGACCCTGTACGCCAATGGTGTCAATGTGGACTTGACAAACTTCAAAATCTCCCCTCCCCGACCGCATTCCAAAACCAGCCCAGCTGGTCCCTGCCTCCCTAACCTGTCCTTCCTCCCACCTATCCCGTCCTCCCACTTAATTTCTCCTCGATCCGTCTTCTATCGGCCTCTCCTCTCTCCCTATTTATTTCACAACCCCCTTCCCCTCCCCCATTTCTGAAGAAGGGTCTCGGCCCGAAACGTCAGCTTTCCTGCTCCTCTGTTGCTGCTTTTCCTGCTGCGTTCATCCAGCTCTTCACCTTGTGACCACAGTCACAATGATCTTTAATTGTAAACTAATCTGTCATATTATTTGATCTGTTAAGGTTACAATGGTTCCCGTGCCTCCTATGGAATACACAGATGCTCTCCCTCAGCTCTGTCTCTGGGAATGCAAAGCTGCTTTCTTCCACGCTACCCTCAGAGATAACACCAGCTTTAAACCTAAGCCTAGCCTCAGCCCTAATGTTCACACTTGCATAAACATGAAACCTAGCCTCAGCCCTAAATCTTATTTACTGGGGGCTGTGCGTTTATGGTTATGTACTTTATGTACTTGAGCTCTGTGCTTTAGGTTTTATCTAACGTGGGTTCTGTGTTTAATAAGAACCAAAAGAACTGTGGATGCTGTAAATCAGGAACAAAAACAAAGTTGCTGGAAAAGCTCAGCAGGTCTGGCAGCATCTGTGGAGGAGAAAAACGAGTTAACTTTTCAGGTCCAGCAACCCTTCCTCAGAATGGAAGGGTACCCAGGCTCGAAAAGTTAACTGATTTTTCTCCTCCACAGATGCTGTCAGACCTGCTGAGCTTTTCCAGCAACTTTGTTACTGTGTTTAATAGTTTATTTACAGAAGGTTCTGTGCTCTAGGTTTTATTTACAGGAGGTTCTGTGTTTTCGGGCTTTTTACAAGGGACTCTGTGTTTTAGGAAAATTTACGAGTGGCTCTTTGTTCTGAGTTTCTTTTTTACAGTGATCTCCGTGTTTTCGGGAATATTTACAGTGAGCTCTGATTTAGAGCTTGTTTACAGAGGGCACTGTGTTTTAGGGTTTATTTACAGCTAGCTTTGCGTTAGGGTTTACTTACAGGGAGCTCTCTGATTGAGGGTTTGTCGGTCGTGAGATCTGTGTTTAGGGTTTATTTACAGTGAGATCTGTGTTTTTAGAGTTTATTCACAGGGTTTTCTGTATTTCATGGTTTATTTACAGGGTTTTCTGTGTCTTTGGGTTTGTTTACAGTGATCTGTGTTTTAGGGTTTATTTACAGTGAACTCAGCGTTACAGGGCTTATCTTCAGGGCCCTCTCTTTTTTGGGCTGATTTACACGGTACTCTGTGCTTTAGGGCATATTTCCCGGAAACTCTGTGTTTTAGGGTGTACATACATATTAGAGGGTCAGTATGGAGGGAGTGCCAGGCATCAGCCCTCACCCTAACCTCAGCCCAAACCCTAACCTTCACCATTGGCCTAACCCTAACCAGAACAGGAAAGAGCCTAAGGGGCCAAATTGTGGGTACGCACCCTTAAATGGAAGGAGAGGGGCACCTTCTTCCCCCTCTCCCCCAACCCGACCTACACCCCCACCCCCACACCCTATCCCATCCCCCATCCCAAAACCCTATTCACACTCCCCCTCTACTTTTTATTCGAAAGAGGAATCCAAAATTAGCGGTGTGCACCCATAATCCCTATTTCTGCGGGTGCGGGAATGCTAGATAACCCCCAGATTAGGGTTGCGCCAAAATAAAAGCAGCCTCTGGCACCCTCTCGCCGTGCCCCCCCCCACCCCGCAACCTGACCTTTATGATAAGGGGTGGGTGCCTTCCGCCTTTAAAGGGTTGGTTTGTCGGGAGGGCGGAGATGGGGAACCGATGCTGCCTTTCGGGGACCGAGCCGGCAGATCGCAGCAAAGATGAGCACCACCACGGGCGGGCCGCCAGGGGGCTGCAGTCACAAGAAACATCGCATGGGCCCAAGCTGTGCCTGCCTTTTTGTGGGTTGCATGGAACAGTTCCCCTTCCGTAGTTACACTGGCCCGAAACCCACCTCTTCCTCCATAACATTAACGACTGTATCGGCGCCGCCTCGTGCTCCCACCAGGAGCTTGAACAGTTCATCCACTTCACCAACACCTTCCACTCCAACCAGAAGTTCACCTGGACTATTTCTAATACCTGTTCACCTGGACTATTTCTAATACCTGTTCACCTGGACTGTTTCTAATACCTGTCTCACCTTCCTGGACCTCTCTGTTTCCAACTCCGGCAACCACCTAGAAACTGATATCTATTTCACCGACTCCCACAGCTACCTAGAATACATCTCCTCCCACCCACCTTCCTGCAAAAATAACATCCCCTGTTCTCAATTCCTTCACCTCCACCACACCTGCTCCCAGGATGAGGCATTCCACTCCAATACATCTCAGGTTTCCTAATATTTCAAGGACCGCAAATCCTCCCCCCGACTCCCACAGTGGTCGAGAACGCCCTTGACCGCGTCTCCCACATTTCCCGTAATTCATGCCCCCTCTCCGCAATAACAACCAAAACACAATCCCCCTCATCCTCACGTACCACGCCACCAACCTCTGGATCTAACGTATCATCCTCCAACCATCATCTTCAATCCGACTCCACCAAAGACATATCTCCCTCCCCACCCTTATCTGTTTTCTGGAGGGACCACTGTCTCTGTGACTGCCTTGTCTGCTCCGCACTCCCCTCCAGCCCCAATACAGCTGGCACATTGTTCCCTGCAACTGCAAGAAGTGCTACACCTGCCCCTATACCACTCCCCTCACTCCCCATCCCAGGCCCTAAGAACACTTTCCACCTCAAGCAGATGTTCACTTGCACATCTGCCAATGTGGTCTCCTGCATCCACTGCTCGCGTTGTGGCATCCTCTACATTGGGGAAACCAAGTGGAGGCTTGGGGACCGCTTTGCAGAATACCTACACTTAGTTCGCACTGAACAACTGCGCCTCCCAGTCGCGAACTGTTTCAACACCCCCTCCCATTCCTCAGACGACATGTCCATCTTGAGCCTCCTGCAGTGCCACAACGATGTCACCCAAAGGTTGCAGGAACAGCATCTCATATTCCGCTTGGGAACCCTGCGGCCCAATGGTGTCAATGTGGGCTTCATAAGCTTCAAAATCTCTCCTCCCCCACCGCATCCCAAAACCAGCCCAGCTCGCCCTTGCCTCCCTACCCTTGTCCTTCCTCCTACCTCAAGCCCCAACCTCCGTCTCCTACCTACTAACCTCATCCCGCTCCCTTGACCTGTCCATCCTCCCTGGACTGACCCAGCTCCTTCCTACATCCCCATCTACCCTCACCTTTACTGGCTCCATCCCCACCTCTTTGACCTGTCTGTCTCCTCTCCACCTACCTTCTCCTCTATGTATCTTCTATCCGTCTCCCCCTCTCTCTCGTTATCTCAGAACCTCCTTCCCCTTCCCAATTTCTGAAGAAGCATCTAGGCCTGAAACATCAATCTTCCTGCTCCTCTGATGCTTGACCTGCTGTGTTCATCCACCTCTACACCTTGTTATCTCAGATTCTCCAGCATCTGCTGTTCCTACTATCTCTGCTAATGCAGAAAACTTGTCTGATATCCTGCAAGCTATTCAAGTCCTGGGAGACGGTTGCTGAGGGCTGATTAATATTATGCTTCTTCAAACGATGACACGATGGTATTGTTCTGAATAGGTTAGAAAATTAACATGTACTCAGGGATAGACACTGATGTAGACACACGTTTTGCAGCTGTCAGCAAAATAAAGCCGTGAGGATTAAAACTGTGAAAGGGCTGTAAATGGGGTGGAAGGAGCATTTTAATTCAGCCTCCCTTTCATAGTGAAAGTTATGACTAGCTGGCAATTTTTTGAATGAAATGCGGTAATATTAAACAAGCTATGCCAGTAAGAGGTCAGTAAAGTTATGAATGAATGAGAGCGTGAGAGCGCTAATATGTAGTGCTTGTGGGTGCATTGGTAAAGAGGACCTTTCGTACAACAGTATAGTAAAGAGGCTTGCACCAGTAATTATTTACCAAAATTCACTGGAATCTGGGCTGGTTCCCGCAGATTGTCAACTTCCTTTTTAAACAGTGGTGTCACATTGGCTGTTTTCCAAAAAGCACGTAACTATAGGTCAGTTAGCTTAATTTCGGTTGTTGGGAGAATGCGTGAATCCATCATTAAGGAAGATAATAGCAAGACAACTGGATATAAATTGTCTCATTGGGAACAGCCAGCATGGGCTCATGAAGGGGAGGTCATGTTTAATTA